>NC_073307.1:154956786-154991633 GCF_027595985.1 Sorex araneus | reverse complement strand
CATCACACTCACACACACACACACACACACCAACTACCCCCTCCCCCCGCACACACATATTCATTTCACAAAACTCGCTCATTAACTCAGCTTGTTGTAGGCCTTTAAGCTCAGTTCATGGGCTCATTAAAAAAGACAAGCGAAGCAAGCTGCCCCTGACAGCTCCCACCGTCTGATTTTCCTGCTGAGGCAGAAAGGGTCAAGAGAACTGGCATCTCTTTTCCCATACAAATTCTGTTTGGGTATTTTGTTGCTGCTGTTTCTGTTGCTTAGGGGCCACCGCCGGTGGTGCTCAGGGGCTGACTCCTGTTTCTGTGTTCAAGGATCACTTCTGGCAGGCTCTGAGAACCATCTGGCATGGCAGCGATCAAACCTGGGTCAGCCACATGCAAGGCAAGTGCCTTATCCGCTGGACTATCTCTTGTCCACCCCTACGCAAATTCTGAATCAATCCAAAGAAGAGCAAGGCAGAAAGTGAAATTCCACCTGTGTTAAACTCTGGTCTTACAGAACATGATCTTCCTTGTAAGTGAGTAGCCTTCTTAAAACTGAGCCCCTGGGGGTAGGGCGTTTGCATTGCATGCCGCCAACCAGGTTTGATTCTCAGCATCCCATATGGTCCCCTGAGCACCACCAGGAGTAATTCCTGAGTGCAGAGCCAGGAGTAACCCCTGTGCATTGCCAGGTGTGACCAAAAAAAAAAAAGCAAAATAAAAAAAAAAAATGAGCCCCTGGCCGGAGCTATAGTACAATGTGTAAAGCACTTGCCTTGCATGCGGTCAACCCAGGTTCGATCCCTGGTATCCCATATGGTTCACCCAAGCACTGCCAGGACTAATCCCTGAGTACTACCAGGTGTGGCCCAAGAAACAAAAAAGAAAAGTAAACTGAGCCCCATAGGCCAGGGTTAGGGTGGCAGGTACCAACCCAGGTTCAATCCCTATCGCCACTGCCCCACCCCCTCCACTCCCTGCTCCTCAGATTTGGCATGACAGGAGCCTCACATTAAACCATCAGTCATTTTGGATGAGAATCACCATGAGTGGTCCATGGACCCTCTGAGTACCACTTGAGTAGCCCAAAATAAATAGATCCGAATCCCAGAGATAGACTTAATGAGCTCATTTTAAAATCGACAGAGAAGCACAGAGCAGGATCTGTGCTTCCAAGGCAGGAAATACTCCAAGCGGAATTCCACACGCCCAGGACCTTATTCCAAACCCATTCACCCCAATGGCAGCCCCTCCTCCAGAAGAGAAATGCCAGCGAGGGATGCCAGCGTCCACAATGGGCACCACCCATAACGGAAGGAAACGCGGTAAGCAGAGCAGCAACGTCCCCAGCGTGCTCAGAGGAGATAACTACACAAATTGCTGGCATTTCAAAAGGTCGACAGTGGCGGGGAGATGAGGGTTGCTGATGGCACAAAGTCACATTACTGACTTTGAATACTATTCAAAGCTCCTTTTCCACTTCCAGCTCTCTGCCATGCTCTGAAAGAATCTGCGCCTTCCTTGTCCCTTTGTGCTCAGCCTTGCCCACATGTTAATGAATCCCAACTATTTAAGGACTGGTGCATGATGAGGACTAATCAGAAACAACCCTGGGCCCAGCAAAACAGACCAATCAGAGCAAACTGGGAGACTTCCACAAGAGCTTCCTCTTACAATGCCTTCCTTGGTTGTTTGAAAGCCTGGATGACGAGGACCCTGAACTTCTTGAGAGTAGAAGACCAACTTTCTACTGCCAAAAGCTTCTGCAGGACATGTAAGGTGCAGCCTGTAACTCCTGAAGCCTAGTGTTTTCCACTTAGAGGTCTCTCCTTCCATCCTTCCTTAAAGACCTGTGTCCCAACTGTACTTGAATGTTCATTGCAGCACTGTTTACAATATCCAGAGTCTGGAAAAAACCCGAGTGCCCGAGAACAGATGACTGGTTAAAGAAACTTTGGTACATCTACACAATGGAATACTAGGCAGCTGTTAGAAAAGATGAATTCATGACCTTTGCATATAGATGGATCAACATGGAAAGTATCATGATAAGTGAAATGAGTCAAAAAGAGAAACAGGGGATGGAGCAATAGCACAGCAGGTAGGGCATTTGCCTTGCACACGGCCAACCTGGGTTTGATTCCCAGAATCCCGTATAGTTCCCTGACCACCACCAGGGATAATTCCTGAGTGCAGAGCCAGGAGTAACTCCTGTGCATCCGAGAAGTAAAAAAAAAAAGAGAGAGACAGGCAGGCAGACATACAATGATTGCACTCATCTGTGGGATATAAAGTAACAGAATGGGAGACTAGCACCAAGAATAGTAGAGATAAGTACCAGGAGGTTGGCTCCACGGCTTGGAAGCTGGCCTCACACGCTGGAGGAAAAGGCAGCTCAGATAGAGAAGGGACCACTAAGTAAAGGGTATTTGGAGAACCTGCTCGGGTTGGGAAATGCATGCCGAATGTAGACTACAGATAGAGCACAATGGCCACTCAATGCCTCTATTGCAAACTACAACACCCCAAAGGAGAGAGAGAACAAAAGGGAATGCCCTGCCACAGAGGTGGGGTGGGGTGGAGGGGTAGGGTGGGAGTGAGAGGGATACTGGGATCATCCTTGGTAGAGAATGGGCACTGATGGAGGGACGGGCACTCGACCATTGTATGACTGAAACACAAGCACAAAAAGTTGTAAGTCTGTAACTGTACCTCCCGGTGATTCACTAATAAAAAAAATTTTCAAAAAAAAGATTTGTGTCCCAGGCCAGGGAGATAGCTCAAATGACTAGAGTGTTTCCATTGCATCCTGAAGGCCCGGAAGGAACTTCACCACCCCCAGCAACGCTCTGAGCTACAGAATGTAGTTGAAAAAACAAAAGAAAGAATTGAACTTGGGGGCCCTAGTGATCGTACAGTGGGTAGGTTTGTCTTGCATGTCCCACCCAGCTTTGATGTCCGGCATTCCAGATGGTCCCCCCAGCACCACTAGGAGTAATTCCTGAGTGCAGAGCCAGGAGTAACCCCTGAGCATAGCTGGGTGTGGCAAAGAGAGAGAGACAGAGACAGAGACACAGAGAGAGAGAGAAGAGAGAAGGGGAGAAGAAAAGAAAGAAAGGAAAAAAAGGAAGAAAGAAAGAAAGAAAGAAAGAAAGAAAGAAAGAAAGAAAGAAAGAAAGAAAGAAAGAAAGAAAGAAAGAAAGAAAGAAAGAAAGAAAGAAGGAAGGAAGGAAGGAAGGAAGGAAGGAAGGAAGGAAGAGAGAGAGAGAAAGAAAGAAAGAAAGAAAGAAAGAAAGAAAGAAAGAAAGAAAGAAAGAAAGAAAGAAAGAAAGAAAGAAAGAAAGAAAGAAAGGAAGGAAGGAAGGAAGGAAGGAAGGAAGGAAGAAAAAGAGAAAGGAAGAAAGAAAAAGAAGAAAGAACTGATCTACTGCATTTCTTGTTTCTGGTTTGGGGTTTTTTTGGGTTTTTTTTTTTGTTTTGTTTTTTTTTGGATTTTGGGTCTGTAGCAGAAAAAGGAGTCAGGGCCACACTCGGAGATGCTCACGGGTTACTCCTGGTTCTACACTCAGAAATTACCCCTGAGTGCAGGTTCTCACTGGATTCCAAGGGGATGACAAGTAACCAGCCTGAGTCCGCCATGGGCAAGGCAAATGCCCCACCTGCTGTACTCCCCCTCCAGCCCCCGGCCTTTCTTTGTTTCCAGCTAAAAGACACAAGACCTTGGTTCTTTGGCCAGACTCTTGTTCAGCTCCAGATTTCCTATTTACCGCAAGTACTGAGCAGTAACACAGACTTCATTCTCATATATTTCATTTCTCTCCCTGGATTATCAGGGAGAGGGAAGGGAAGCCCCAGGCTCCGGACTGCCGCTAGAAGGCCTCCAACAAAGCACTACAGAGCTGTGCCAGGAGCCTCGTCAGCAACGAGTACGAGGACAAAGTACAGAGTGCCACCCACACGCTGCCATCTACAGGGCACGTGACTCCCTCATCACTCAGGAAGCTGCAAGTTCAACTTCCGGGTGTTGGGTGCAAGAGATGGTTCGGCAGGTGGAGCATGCGCTGTGCAAGCTAGAGGCTCGGGTGCAATTCCTGACACCCGCAATCTTCCAGCACTGCCAGGAGCAACCCCAAATCAGGAGAAGCTCCTGAGCACCTCCAGTTGTGCCCCAAAACACAAAACAAACACACAAACAAGGGCAAGAACAGAGTCCACGTGTTGACGGGGCAAGGCTCACTCTCGGCAGGGAAATTTCTCGAAGTCGCAGTTGTTCCTTGCTCTTGGGGCCATGGAACTCCCACCGCCCGTGCCCGTCACAAAACCTCCCCTCCTGTAAGTCTGCATCTTCAAAGACACTTTCCCCCTGAGTCTTCATTTTCTCTCCTAAGTCTTGTGGGATTGAGGGTCCAGCCTAACTGGTCTGTGACCTCACCCCACCTGATGACTTGGGCACTGGCCTCATTTCCAAATTAGGTCGCTTTCCTAGACTCTGGGGATTAGGATTTCAACATATCTCTGGGGGAGATTCAATTCAACCCACAAGACTGGGAGAAATGACTGCCCTACTGAGTCACCTTCCTCCTGATGACAGGGAGCCTCATTGCTTTGTCTCTGGCCTCAGGAATGACTCTCAGTGCCTTTGAACCCCTAATATAGTCCCAATTGATCCTTTCATTGACTCCTCCTTGTAGCTACACAATAAGCATGATTACCAAAACAGACTACGTGCCAGTTCCACTTTCCTTATGTACAAGCTCTCTTGCCTCTAACAAGCAGATAATGTCCTTGATATAAATAGGAATGAGGCCGGAGAGATAGGTCTAGGGCCCTTGCCTTGCATTCAGCCAACTCATGTTTGATCTCCAGCATCCCATATGATCCCAGAGCCTGCCAGGAGTGATTCCTGAGTGCAGAACCAGGAGTGAGCCCTGAGCACTGCTGGGTGTCACCCCAAGACATATATATATGCATATTATACATCACTGCATCACTGTCATCCCGTTGCTCGTCAATTTACTCGAGCAGGAGCCAGTAATGTTTCCATTCATCCCAGCCCTGAGAATTTAGCAGGCTAAAATTCTTACTCATCTTTCCAAACGATTGGAGACTCTTTTCAGGGTCAGTGGAATGAGAATGTTATTGTTACTGTATTTGGCATATCGAATATGTCACGGATAGCTTGCCAGACTCTGCCCATGTGGTCAGGATACTCTCGGTAGCTTGCCGGGCTCTCCAAGAGGTATATGTATATACATATATATATATATATACATATATACATATATATTGCTCTCTATGATTTGTTGTCTACTGTCTGAACTCCATCAAATATGGTGTGGTAATTATGGAAAATGGGTAGGTAGTGTCTTATAATGTGTCGCACGGTCTGGAAAGCAGCCTGGAGCGTGGTGGCAGTTGGGCAGTAGAGGTCAGCTGCCGGGGCTGGGTCCCTTGGGGTGGGGTGGGTTCTCACCCACCCCCCTCTGGGGTGCCCCAAGTGAAAACATCCTGGCGCCATATTATACATATAAGATATTATGTATATGTATGTATACATGTGTGTATGATTAATCTTTAAGTGAGAAAGCAAGTATGAGATTTTAACAGCAGTTAAGGAAATAATTAACACATCCCCTGGGTCCAGTTCTACAGAGTACCCTCTCCCCTGGCAGTGTTCAGTAGATAAAGGACCAAACATGATGGCCTCTCATTATCTGTATTGCAAACCATAATATCCATAAGTAGAAGGAGAGTAAGAGGGAAATTGTCTGCCATAGAGGCAGGGGGAGGGGTGGGACGGGTAGGGGAATACTGGAGACATTGGTGGTGGAAAATGTGCACTGGTGGAGGGGTGGGTGTTCAACCACTGTATGATTGGTTCATATACAAAACATGACAGCTTTGTAACTGTAAAAAAAATTAAAATAACAAATAAATAAATAAGGCTTCTGGCACTGACCCCAGGTCTGCCTCTGGTACATGCCTATCTAACTTGGTCTCTCTGCAGAGACATGTACACCATGACCAAGAGTCTTACCCAAATCACCTGGTTTCTTCTTCTGGGACTCTCAGAGCAGAAAGCACTTAAGGACCTTCTCAACTTTACCTCCTGTACTCTCTCTCCAGCCCCTAGACATTAATGATTTGGGAGGTTGTTTTCATTTGTTTATTTTGGAGAGTTGAGTCACACCCAGCAGTACACAAGAACTACTCCTGGCTCTGTGCTCAAAAGTGACCCGTGGAAATGTACAGGGAATCATGTGTTGCCAGGAATTGAACTAGGGTCAAAAGCAGCATTGCAAAGCAAGTGCTTTTACTTCTGTACCATCTCTCTGTCCTTAGTGACATCATGTTTTTTGGGTTTTGTTTCCTATTGATTTCAGAAATCAGTGTTTTTGAATGATGTTATGATGTTACATGGTATTTAATTAAATCATGAAGAATTCTTCCTTCTTTAGGAGTCACACCTGCAGAACTCAGGGGCTAGTCATGGCTCTGTGCTCAGGGATCATTCCTGGAGGTGTTCAAGTGACCATATATGGTGCCGAGAGTTAAACCAGGATCAGATATATGCAAACCATGTATCCTAACCCCTGCATGATCTCTTCAGCCCTCAAATTCCATTTTTTTTAATTCATCTAATTTATCAAGGTTGAAGTCTCTACTAGTTTGACTTTAAACCTTCCTTAATCCAGTTTCGCTTTTCAAGCAAGACAGAACACTTCACCGAAACCAACTCACACTGAAAAATGTTACGCTTCTTTCACTGTGACTTCTTGTTATGACATTGGATGGAGTGTTTTCAAATTGATAATGGTTTATGGCTGTCTCGGTTTTCAGAAAAATTGCAATACAGGTGATACACGTGGCAAAATATAAAAGAGGTCAACTGAAATGACTCTGCTATAGATCATTCATTTAAAAAAAAAAAAACATTTCCCCTTTCATTCTTTTCTTTACTCTTCACCAAACGTGGTCAGACAGGTAAGCCAGGTACTCTTACACCCATTTTACAAATAAACCCTCCCCACAAAATCTGAAGGTGAAACTAACTTAGTGTGTTCTAAGTGTTGTGGGAAGAACCTTGAAACCACTTAGAGCAGAGAACCTAGGCATCCTATTCTGGGACACCCCTGCACACACTTGCCACCTTTTTCAGAAAACAGGAAGGTCTTTAACCTTGGCTCTGAGTTATCCCCCTCACGCCCTCCACCCGGAAGTTCCCACTTGCATTCTTCCTAGAAGCCGTCCTTGACTTGCAGGAGTCCCTCCTCTTCCTCAATCCTCTGGAAAACACCCCCTTCTTCCAAGAAGCCCTGGAGCTGCTAGGAACGGCCTTCCATGGTGCAGCTGAGAATGCACTTATGCGGTTTACTTGAGCTGGAGTCAGCAATGGTGCCAGGAGAGATATCATTTAAGTCAAATAAGTCAGAACCGCAATGGTAGCAAAATAAATGTTTCCAGGCTGACGAAGGGATTAGGGAGTAGTGATCCATATATCCTGAATGGTGATGAAATCACCATGGTGTTTTGTGATTGGGTTTTGTTGTTGTTTGTTTGTTTGGGAGACACACCTGGCAATGCTCAGGTGTTGGCTCTGCACTCAGGAATTCCTCCTGGCGGTATTCCAGGCACCATATGGGATGCTGGGGATCGAAGTCATCCTACCTGCTGTACTCTCTGGCCCCTGAATCATTTTTTTTTTTTGCTTTTTGGGGTCACATCTGGCGATGCACAGGGGTTATTTCTGGTTCACGCACTCAGGAATTACTCCTGGCAGTGCTCAAGGGACCATATGGGATGCTGGGAATTGAACCCGGGTCAACCGCATGCAAGGCAAACGCCCTACCCTCTGTGATATGGCTCCAGACCCCACTTTATCTTTTTTAAGGGAGAAGGGGGCCACAAAAAGATATACAATAGATAGGACACTTGCTTTGCACTTGACCAACCTGGGTTCAATCCCTGGCACCCCAAATGGTCCCCTGAGCACAGAGCCAGGGATCACTCTTGAGCACCTCCAGGTATGGCCCCAAAACAAAAAGAAAAAACGGGGGAACAAAAAGAGCTGGAGGCTGGAGAGAAGACAGGAGTTAAAGCACTTGCCTTTCATGTGGCTGGCCCTGGTTCGATTCCTGTCACCATCTATCTTCCCCAACACTGCCAGGAGTGATCCCTGAGCACAGAGCCAGGAGTAGTCCCAAGTACCACCAGGTGTGGCCTAAGCACACTCCCCACCACTACCAAAAAAAAAAAGATGCTTGCTTGGCAAAGCAGTGAATCTCTATTTGGTTCCCAGCACCGATTATGGTCCCCTGAGAACGGCCAGTCCTGAGCACAGAACCAAGAATCCACTCCCAAACCAAATAAAGAAATACAAAGGGAGAAGAGCTGGAGATAATTCTGACTGGCTGGCTTGGTGGCTCCAGGCGCTCGGAGCTCACGACACCTGTCTCTGTCCTGACACCTTTAGTGCTTGTCCCTGTTATAGAGCTAATTGGGTGTCTCCCATCCCCTCACCCACCAAACAAAAAATAGGTATGTTGAAACTTGACCCCCCTCCCCTCTTCCCCAGTACCTGACACTGCAACACTGTGACTGTAATAAGAGACAGGGTTGTTAAGTGCAAGAGTAAACTAAAATACATCTGGATCATGAGTTCGCGTTTGCGGCCACACAACACTCCATAGGACACATCCTACCCATACTTCAAGAATATCGCACCACATTTGATGGGATTCAAAGTAGGAGGCAACCAACCTCAGAAGGAAATATTATATTGTTTTCTGTTCTGTTTTGGGCCAGGGTTTGAGGTTCGGGATGGAATACCCTAAATATGGCGGTGGGAAGGTGTAATGGTGTAATGATGGTGGGATTGGAGTTTGAATATTAAACGCAATCAAATATTGTGAGCTCCTTTATAAAATAAAAAAGTTTAAAAAACAAAAAATGAAAAAAAAATAAAATAAAACACAACTGGGCGGGAGTGGGGGGTAAAGCTAGAGCAATGGAACAGCAGGTGGGGTGTTTGCCTTGCAAGCAACAGGCCGGGATTTGGTCATCCCATATGGTCCTCCCCACCCCAAGCACTGTCAGTAGCAATCCCTGAGCACAAAACCAGGAGTCACCCTGGTTTTGAACATCACCAGGTGTGGTCAAAAAATAACCCCTAAGTTGATATCAATGGTATATAAAGCACTGGTTGAACTCTACAAGAAGAAAACATCCAACCCCATCAAAAAATGGGGCGAAGAAATGAACAGAAACTTTACCAAGGAAGAAATACGAATGGCCAAAAGGCACATGAAAAAGTGCTCTGCATCACTAATCATCAGAGAGATGCAGATCAAAACAACTTTGAGATACCACCTCACACCACAGAGACTAGCACACATCCAAAAGAACAAAAGCAACCGCTGTTGGAGAGGATGTGGGGAGAAAGGGACCCTTCTTCACTGCTGGTGGGAATGCCGACTGGTTCAGCCCTTCTGGAAAACAATATGGACGACTCTCAAAAAATTAGATATTGAATTCCCATTTGACCCAGCAATACCACTGCTGGGAATATATCCCAGAGAGGCAAAAAAGTACAATCGAAACAACATCTGCACATGTATGTTCATCGCAGCACTGTTTACAATAGCCAGAATCTGGAAAAAACCCGAATGCCCCAGAACGGATGACTAGTTGAGGAAACTTTGGTACATCTATACAATGGAATACTATGCAGCTGTTAGAAAAAAGGAGGTCAAGAATTTTGTAGTCAAGTGGATGGGCATGAAAAGTTTCATGCTGAGTGAAATGAGTCAGAAAGAGAGAGACAGACATAGAAAGATTGCACTCATCTATGGTATATAGAATAACAGAGTGGGAGACTAACACCCAAGAACTGTAGAAATAAGTACCAGGAGGTTGACTCCATGGCTTCGAGGCTGGCCTCACGTTCCGGGGAAAGGTCAACTCAGAGAAACGATCACCAACTACATTGTAGTCGAAGGCCATGTGGGGGAAGGGAGTTGCGGGCTGAATGAGGGCTAGAGACTGAGCACAGCGGCCACTCAACACCTTTATTGCAAACCACAACAGCTAATTAGAGAGAGAAAACAGAAGGGAATGCCTTGCCACAGTGGCAGGGTGGGGTGGGGGGGAGATGGGATTGGGGAGGGTGGGAGGGACACTGGGTTTACGGGTGGTGGAGAATGGGCACTGGTGAAGGGATGGGTTCCAAACTTTGTATGAGGGAAGTATAAGCACAAAAGTGTATAAATCTGTAACTGTACCCTCACGGTGATTCTCTAATTAAAAATAAATAAATTAAAAAAAAAATAACCCCTAAAAAGTCCTTCTGCAAGGTGTGGGGGGCTTATCTCTTCTCGCTGATGTCTCCAGAAGGAGGAAATCTGGATATTGGATGCACATGTGCAGAGAAAAGAACCCATGAGGGCACCGCAGGAAGGAGCCACCTCAAAGGAAAGAAGATACAGAAGAAACCCCACCTGCAGCTCTGATCTGGAGCCCCACCCCCACCCCACAGCCATCAGAAGAGGGAATTCATCCCAGTCTGTAGCATCCGGTCACGGCAGCTCCCACAGATCATTGGAGCCTGTGCGTTCAGAGCTCTCTCGCGTCCCCAGACAGTTGCCCACAGGTTAATGTTGGAAGGGAGGTAGCGGGTTGCAGGAACACGGCGGGCTCTCCCTGCTTTCCGATTTCCTTCCCAGTGACAGTCTGTCACAGCCATTTGCCTCTCACTGGCCAGAACTTAATGGCGCCAAGTCACAGGTCTACCAGGAGGTTGGAAATACACGTATTCACTAAACTCTCTTGAGATTCTGGGGCTGAGGAGGAATGAGGCAAGGACAGGCAGACAGTCATCATCTCACGTCCCTTGCGGCCCACTGCCAAGGGTGAGGATGGCAGGAAGCTGGCATAGGACCCACCCACAGCCCGGGGGGGCAGCCTGCCAACAGGCTGGGTGTGGTGTGCAGACTTAGTTGACTTTCATCAGCCTAGTGAAAATAATCTAGTGGGATCACATTTGAAAAACCCCTCTTCCCATTTTCCCTGGGAAGCAACGTTGAAATAGACCACTCCTCCCAGTGGACGCTCACCACCGCCATAAGCATCTGGAGTTTAGGCAGGATGAGATTCCCCCTCCCCATTTGCCACCACTTTCCTTCTCAGCTCATGTTTTTGTTTTGTTTTGTTTTGTTTTGTTTTGTTTTGTTTTTTATCGAATCACTGTGAGATAGACCCGTACAACTCAGCTCATGTTTTTGACTTGCCTTGAGCTCTTCCTAATAATAGCACAAACACTTCTTGCATTTGCATCCCTGGCGAAAGTGAGCTCCACCATAAATGACACAGCCAGGCTGCCAGACACCGCGCCAGGCTGTTTCATTAGGGGCACCCCTGGAAGTGGGCAGGTGAGGCTCCTCCCCGCCCCAAGGGACACAGCCCCGGCAGCTGAAAACCTCCAGAATGCAACTGCCACCAGGTTTAGGGCCACTCTCCACACACTCGGGTCAAGCCTCACCCATGAGTAAATCCATCCCTGGACATCACTCCTACTCCAAAAGTAGCACACCACACTTGATGGGGTTTAAAGTAGATGGCAACCAATCTTAGAAGGAAATAATATTTTTACAGTGCTTGTTTTTACATAATATTAACAGCATATTAGTAATCTCTCATAGAAGGCCTTCATGGCACTTGGATGAAACAAAACCACCTTCACACACTCTCCTCTAAGGAAAGTTTTTTGGAGCATTTTCAGCGGTTTATTCATTACAAACAATACAAACTAAATTATTTCAGTTCTGCTTTGGGACAGGGGTTGAGGTCCGGGATGGAAATATCCAAAATATGGTGTTGGAAAGGTGTAATGATGGTGGGATTGGTGTTTGAAATTAAATGGAATCAAATATTTTGAACTACTTTATAAAAATTAAAAAATATTTAAAATTAAAAAAAAAAAGAAAGTGAGCTCTACATGTTTCCATCCGGTTTGGTTGCGTTTGGTTTGATTTGGCTTGCTGCCATACCCAGCAGTCTTCTAGTACTCAGGGAACCATACCAAGGGTTGGACCTGGGCTTCCTGCACTCAGCCTGCTGAACCAGCTCTCCAGCCCTTAGTCCTTTCGTGTTTCAGGACTCAATATCCAGGGCCTACAATGCCCAGCACAGAAAAGAGCATCAATCACTCTCTTTGGATTCACTGTCACTGTATCACTGTCATCCCATTATTCATCAATTGGCTCGAGCGGGCACCAATAACGTCTCCATTCGTCCCAGTCCTGAGATTTTAGCAGCCTCTCCTTACTCGTCTTTCCCGATGATTGGAGGATCTTTCAGGGTCAGGGGAATGAGACCTGTTACTGTTACTGTGTATTTGGCATATCGAATACACCACGGGGAGCTTGCCGGGCTCTTCCATGCAATCCACTTAAATAGTCGTAGTCAATTGACTTTATATAATATTTCTAGCAGTGTCATTTTGTATGAGCACAGTGAGAGATATATTAAGCTGAAAGTTTGGTTCTTCCTGGGAACATCTCACTCTTTTTTCCAGACCACAATCCTCAGGCCAGGTTAGTCTTTCCTAAGCCCAGCAGGGTCCTTATTTAGTTACCTCTTTTGGGTCATGACAGAGTTTGCCCATGACCATGCTTTTTACTTATAGTTAAGTATTGGGGTGCTTGGCCTGGACCCATTTTGATGCCAAGGTAGCTCACAGCTTGCTCTGGGTCCACCAGTCCCTCATCAGGACCCTGCCCTTGGAGTGCTAGGAACTAACAGCAACTGAGGCTTAAGTCAAATAAATATGGATGCCCAAGAGTAAGTATTATTTTGGAGTCAAATCATTCCCATGTTACATAGCATAGCATCAACTGTCTTCCTGTGCCTATACATATTTATAAAAGTTAAAAATCTCAAATTCAAAACACTGAGCTTGAACTAACAGATACCTAAGGCACAACTGAATATATTCTCTGATTATCTCCACTTGCACTTTGCCATTTGAAACAAGATAGTTTTGAGGGTTTGCACCTTGGTCTATCAATGGCTTTAATTTGTTATAATTATAACTTTAATAATATGTAATTCTTTCAGTACCAAGGAACTGATCCAGTGATCACACCTCGTTCCCCCCAAAAGTATATTTTGTTCATTTGGGGGGATCACACCTGGCAATGCTCAGGGGTTACTCTTGGCTCTGCACTCAGTAATTATTCCTGGCAGTGTTCAGGGGATCATATGGGATACCAGGAATCAAACCTGAGTTGGCCGTGTGCAAGGCAAATGCTCTACCCTCTGTATTATCGCTTTGATCCCTTTTGTTGATTTTAATTACCATATATCTGATTTATTATTATATAACCCTTAAACTAAGAAGCTTGCCAAGTCTTTGGATCAAAAACTAATAGTAATATTTATTTAGAGAATGTAAAGAATGTCTCTAGAGATCAGATACAAGAGGCCAGAGCGAGAGTACAGCAGGTAGGGTGATTGTCTTGCAAGCAGATGACCCAGATTGGATCCCCAGCATCCCGTATGATCCCCCAAACCCACCAAAGTGCAGAGCAAGGAGTAAGCCCTGAGCAATGCTGGGGTGACCAAAATCCATAAATAAATAAATAAATATGAACTATCTTCACACACACACAAAAAAAAAATTGTGTCCATGTAGGAAGAATACAACTTAATAAAAGATACTAATCAGAGAATATATTCAGTTGTGCCTTAGGTATCTGTTAGTTCAAGCTCAGTTTGTTTTTAAGGTATCTTAGTAAGACCTGAGAGGCATTAGTTTGTAGCCCTTTGCCATTGAGAAAAATTCTAGACTCCCAACTTTCTAGGAAGTTCCTTACAATTCCCACCAAACACCTACGACCCAGTATCCACAATGAGGGCTTGGAGCCTGGTCTGCTCGGGGGTGATGTTTTTGCCCTTAATGCTTCCGTTTTCTCATCTGCCCCTTTTCCTTTGCCAGCCCGACAAATCTTTCCGTGTCCCAGTGCAATGTCACTTCTTCCTACAGAGATAACGCCTCATTCCTGCCTCGGTGTTCTGGTTTGCCTTTGTAAGACAATGAGTTTTCAAACTGTAAGAAACCCAAGATGGAGTGTGGAATGGAGAAGAAAAGAGAAACAGACTTAAGCATCTAATCTAATCTAGACAGGTCTAAAGATATGACAGGGGTATGGGACTAACACCAAGGACAGCAGAATCAAGGGCCAGGATGAATGGTCCATGGTTGGAAACCTGCCTCAAGGGTTGGGGAAGAGGGCAGTTGGGATAGAGAAGGGACCGTTATGACAATAATGGCTGGAAAGGATCACTCTGATGTGATGAAAGTGGGTAAAGGACCAAACTTGATGGCGTCTCAGTATAGTACTGTAGCACTGTCATCTCATTGTTCGTTAATTTACTCGCCCGGGCACCAGTAATGTCTCCATTCTGAAACTTGTTACTTTTTTTTGGCATATTGAATACACCACGGGTAGCTTGCCAGGCTCTGCCATGCAGGCAGGATACTCTCGGTAGCTTGTCGGGCTCTCTCAGAAGGATGGAGAAATCGAACCTGGGTGGGCTGTGTGCATGGCAAACGCCCTACCCGCTGTGCTATCACTCCAGCATCTCTGTATGTATTGTAAACCATAATGTGCAAAAGGAGAGAAAGAGAGATATAGGCTGTATGAGTGGGGTGGAAGGAGGGATACAAGGGATATTGGTGATGGGATATGCACACTGGTGGAGGGATGGGTGTTGGACATTGTAGGACTAAAAACTAATCATAGACATCAGCCAATTAAGCCAAGGCACAGGGTCAGTGTTCAGCGGGAATTGTGAGGACCTCCTTAGAAAGTTGGGTCAGGACAGGTGTATAAGGAGTCTATAATTTTTCTCAATGGCCAAGAGCTACAAACGCTAATGCCTCTCAGGTCTTGCTCAGATACCTTAACTACATCTCACAGTGATTCAATTTTTTAAATAAATAAATAAATAAATAAATAAGCACTGCAGCACTGTCCTCCCATTGTTCATCAATTTGCTCGAGTGGGCACCAGTAATGTCTCCATTGGGAGACTTGTCGTTACTGTTCTTGGAATATTGAATACAGCACAGGGAGCTTGCCAGGCTCTGCTGTGCAGGTGGGATACTCTTGTTAGCTTGCCAGGCTCTCTGAGGAATAAAAGGAAAAATAAAACAAAGTTGTGGAAGGACAGAAGAGATCATGTTGGAAAGACAGGTCCTCTCTCATGCTAGGAAACCAAGTTTTCAAGTCTTTGGGGGTTTCTGGCTCCCTAGGGTCTTCAACATGCTGCGATTTGTGTTAATTGAGCCACGTTCAAGTGTGGGCTATGGTGGCAGCGCTGGCTTCAGTGTGTTCAGTAAAGAGGACCTGGCTTAAATCTGAAAACAATCCAAGTGCCCGAGAACAGGTGAGTGGATAAAGAAACTATGGTATGTCTAAACAATGGAATACTACAGAGTCCTTAGGAAGAATGAAGCCATGAAATTTTTTTACACATGCATGGACATGGAGAGTATCATGCTGAGTGAAATGAGTCAGAGGGAGAGGGACAGACATAGACAGAATGAATGCATTCATTTCTGGGACATATTTTTTTAAAGTAGTATGAGGATAGATATGAGGGCCAGGAAGACTTGTCCACCTGTCCACAGTTGGTAGCTCCCCACAAGTGGGGAGCAGCTGGGGGGCTGCAATTAGGGCAGAGAAGTGACTAGGATGACAGTGATACTTGGAAATGATCACTCTGGACAAGAACTGAGTGCTAAAAGGGTGTAAAGGGATCGACATCATAAGCTTTCAGTGACAGTATTACAAACCACAGTGCCTAAAGGAAAAGAGAGAGGGAAAGAGAGAGAAAGAGAGAGAAGAAAGGAGGAAGAAGAAGAAGGAGGAGAAGAAGGAGGAGGAAGAGGAGGAGGAGAAGGAGGAGGAGGAAGAGGAGGAGGAGGAGGAAGAAGAAGAAGAAGAAGAAGAAGAAGAAGAAGAAGAAGAAGAAGAGAAGAAGAAGAAGAAGAAGAAGAGAAGAAGAAGAAGAAGAGAAGAAGAAGAAGAAGAAGAAGAAGAAGAAGAAGAAGAAGAAGAAGAAGAAGAAGAAGAAGAAGAAGAAGAAGAAGAAGAAGAAGAAGAAGAAAAAGAAGAAGAAGAAGGAAGAGGAGGAGGAGGAGGAGGAGGAAGAGGAGGAAGAAGAAGAAGAAAAGTGTCTGCCATAGAGATAGAGGCAGGCTGGGGTGTGGGGGCAGGAGGGAAACTGGGGACCTTTGTGATGAAAAATGTACACTGCTGAAGGCCTGGTGTGGAACACTGTATGACTGAAACCCAGTCATGAGCAGCTTTGTAACTGTGTATCCCACAGTGATTCATTGGGGGGATTGGGGGCGAGGGGGCCTGGCTGGAAGAGGCGCCTGTGTCCACGTGGCCTGGCTGCACATGCAGGAGCTGCTGACTCAGGCGGCCCCGCCCGGCCCAGGTGTCTGTCAGCAGCTGCCGCCGAGCCCGGGCTGGCTCCTGACCTCACAGGGCACTGCACGCAGATGTCAGTGTTGTTTTCTCCCCCATTAGGCATGCATGCCGGGAGAGTTCCAGCCCTTTTGGAACCTCCCGTTCCTGTCTCCCGGTCCCTGGTCTGGAGAGGATCTTTCTTTGCTCGTGCCGTGCTGTTGGATGGAAATGAGGTGAAGCCGGAACACGCAGTCAGCACCCCACGACACTCAGCTCTCCTCAGAGGGGCCGTGAAGCGAAGTAGCAAGAGTCCTCCCGAGACCAGCGATGGAACGATAGTACAGTGGGCAGGGCGGTTACCTTGCACACGGCCTGCCCAGATTCCATCCCTGGCACCCCAGAAGGCGCTGCCAGGTGTGAGCCCTGAGCACAGGGCCAGGAGTATACCCTGAGCACCAACTGGTTATGGCCCCCCAAAAATCCCAAGCTCAGGGAGGGATGCGTGTAGGGGAAGCAAGGTGCCTGCTACCCCGTGACCAGGCCTCTCTGACCTGGAAGGAGCAGAAATCCCCGCGCCTCTGAACCACCCTGAACCCTGCAAGCCCTTTCCCAGTGGCAGCTCCAGAGAAACTTCCAGAAATCTTGCTGAAGACAGACACACCCACCCTGTAGGGAAGCACAATACAAGTCAGCCTCATTTCACTGTCACCTTTGCTTGGGAGGGGTCGTTTCAGGGGGAAGCCCCGGGACGGGCCATACCCAGCTATGCCCAGGTACTGTTGCCAGCCTGACCGGGAGAGGGGTACCGTAGGGGACTGTCCCCTCTGCAGGGGACTGTCCGCTCTCTGCCTGCAGAGCAATGCATGGCCCCCCTTGAACTCTCTGGCTTATCTTAGCTGTGTTTGGGGAGCAAAGTCACGCAGTTGGGCAAGAAACGCTCGGCAGAGGTCAGGGACTTTGTCTTCCAGAGCTGGGGGCTGCAATGAGGGTCCCGGGAGGTGGAATGATCGGCCAGTTACAGACCGGACCCGCCCAAAGACAAACAGCGCCACCGCTCAGGCCTGCAGAGCCGGGATTTCTGCAAGGAATCCTGAAACAGGTTCTCGGGTTTTATCCTAAGAAACCCCTCTGAGCGTCTGCCAGCTGCCTTCTCAGGGCAAAAGCTCGTCCCCGCAAATCTGAGAGGTTCGGGCTCCTCAGGGGCTCAGGGAGGGCTCTGCCACCGCCCCTGCAGGAAGCTGTAAGAGGGGCCCCTAGCCAGGCTCTCTCCGCTGCCCTCCCAGATGCTTATCTCCAGCAGGGAGAGGGCCTGACCTGGGGCAGACTGTGTTAGTCACGCCTGCCCGGGAAGGAGCACCTGCCGCTCCACCCGGATGAGTTCAGGCAGGCTGGAGAGTGGAAGACAGGGCTCAGGGCTCCAGGGAGCTGGAGAGTCAGGGGCCAGCAAAAGGGAAGGGTAGGGGGGAAATCAAGAAATCAGGGAAAGAGTGGAGGGAGGGAGAGAGGGAGGGAGGGAGGCAGGGAGGGAGGGAGGGAGGGAGGGATAAGTTAGAGGATCTATGGAATGAATCAGCGTCTTGGGTAGTCAGGAGGTAAGGACTATGTATCAGTACAAGTAGAATGTGAATTTGCTGAACAAAACAGAGCTATTCAGGGGCTGGAGCGGTAGCACAGCGGGTAGGGCGCTTGCCTTGCAAGCAGCCGACCCGGGTTCGATTCCCAGCATCCCATATGGTCTCCTGAGCACTGCCAGGGGTGATTCCTGAGTGCAGAGCCAGGAGTAACCCCTGTGCATTGCCGGGTGTGATCCAAAAGGCCAAAAAAAAAAAAAAGAGCTATTTATGTAGCTTGTTTCTCTTGTCTGCAAGTTCCAGGTGAGTGTGTCAGGTGTGTAGATGGCTTGGCTCAATAAACACTCAAAGATCCAAGTTTCTGTGGGGTTGGAGTGATAGTACAGCGGGTAGGGCATCTGCTTGCACGCAGTTGACCCAGGTTCCATCCCCAGCATCCCAGATGGTCCCCTGAGCACCACCAGAAGTGTTTCCTGAGTGCAAAGCCAGAGTTCTTGAGTCCTGAACACCCCTGGGTGTGGCACCCCTGAAAAAAAAAAAAAGAGGGGCTGAGGTAAGTGTCAGGGGTAAAGTGCTTGTCTTGTACCTGATTGACCTAGATTTGATTCCTGGCACCACATAATGTCCCCTGAGTGCTGCCAGGAACAATCCCTGAGCACTGCTGTCTGTGTGTCCCCACCCCCCAAAGTGACTTTTTTAAAAGAAACAGGTGAAGCTCATTTCAATAATATATTTTATTTAACCCAATAAATCAAAAAGATCACTCCAACACACAATCAACGTTTTACCATTGTTGGGGAGACATTTTGCCATGGTTGAGGGGTTCATAAAAGTCTGAAACAGAAGGGGACTGGAGTGATAGCACAGCGGGTAGGGCGTTTGCCTTGCACGAGGCCAACCCAGGTTCGATTCCCAGCATCCCATAGGGTCCCCTGAGCACCGCCAGGAGTAATTCCTGAGTGTAGAGCCAGGAGTAACCCCGGTGCATCGCCAGGTGTGACCCAAAAAGAAAAAAAAAAAGTCTACAACAGAAGCTGGAGCGATAGATAGCACAGCGGGTAGGGCATTTGCCTTGCATGCGGCCGACCCGGGTTCAATCCCCAGCATCTCATATGGTCCCCTGAGCACCGCCAGGGGTAATTCCTGAGTGCAGAGCCAGGAGTAATCCCTGAGCATTGCTGGGTGTGAGTCAAAAAGTCAAAAAAAAAAAAAAGTCTCCAACATCTGCAGCATTTCTCATCTCCAGTTGTACTGCCAAGCTTTGGGCACCTGTGACAAGCGTCTACCCAACTGGACAGGGGGACAGGAGAGGACTGAAATTTTCTGGCAGAGGGTAGGGGTCCCCCTTGGCCACGGCCCCTGCCACAAAAACTATGCCTCCTCTGGGCAGGTGAACTCACCCTTTGAGCTCCAGGCCCAGGCCAGGAAGAAAGCTGTAATCTTCGGGTTGTAAATGTGCCTCGCCCTACCCTACACCCCAGCTTTCCCAGGAGCCAGGCCGACACCCAGCCCTTCCGCTCCACACCCTGCTCCTTTCTCCCAGCTCGGTTTGCCCACGGCCTGTCCACGAGGGGTGGCCTTTCACCCAGACAGTCTCGGAGCTCAGTTGGTCCGGGTGCCCCTCCCCCACTGATAAAACGTCCCAGATAAAATGCACCAAAATGCTTGGTGGGAGAATTCCCGAGGCCCTGGGCAGAGACAACAGCCTCTCGTTATGGGGGAGACTTGTCCCCTCTCCCCGCCAGAATATCCATCCAGAAATGCCCCCCTGGCTCCAAGGCCCTGCAGGGGATAGGACAGAGAAAGGAAAAAAAATGCAGAAACTCGTCCTAAAGGCAAGAAATTCCCAACATGTTTTCAAATGTGTTCTTTCCACATACTCTCTGCAATAATCATTCAGCAGCTGTAAATCTTCTGTTTGTTTTGCGGGGCCCTGGTTCAAAGGTCAGAAGTATCTGTATGGGGCTTGTGGGTGCCCCAGACGGTACATGGTCCTCCAAATACCTCCAGGATTGTCTCTGGAGCATTGAATAGGGAGTGACCCCTGGCACCACTGGGTGCCCTCCCCTCACCCCCCCCAGAAAATAATTTTTTTCTTTTTTGTTTGGGGTGAAGCGATAGCACAGCAGGTAGGGCATTTGCCTTGCACGCCGCCAACCCGGGCTCGATTCCTCTGTCCCTCTCGGAGAGCCCGGCAAGCTACTGAGAGTATCTCACCCACATGGCAGAGCCTGGCAAGCTCCCCGTGGCGTATTCGGTATGCCAAAAACAGTAACAACAAGTCTCAAAAATGGAGATGTTACTAGTGCCTGCTGGAGCAAATCGATGAGCAACAGGATGACAGTGATACAGTGATATGTTTGGGGTAAAAACATAATTCAGCGACAGAGCACTTATCTTGCATGTGTAAGACCCAGGGTTTGATCCCCAGCACTCACCAATATAGAATGTGTTGCTGGGGCCGGAGCATAGTACGGTGGGGAGGGCATTGACCTTGCATGGGGCCGACCCAGGTTCTATCTCTGGCATCCTCTGGCATCCCATAGGGTCCCCCAAGCACCACCAGGAGTGATTCCTGAGTGCAGAGCCAGGAAAACCCCTGAGCATCACTGGGTGAGACCAAAAAAGGGAAAAAAAAAAAAGAATGTGTTGCTGTTGTTTACACCTCTCGGTTTCTGGAAGGGCTCAGCCTGGCTCTCCAATGTTTCTTCTCATGGAGACTTAAGCGGCTCCTGGAGTCAGCGCCAGCATCCCCCTGCGGTGAGACCTTTCTCCAGAACCCTCCCTGCAGACCCTCAGCCCCCGTCCGGTGTTTAAGCTCCACTCACATCTCTGCTTTTTTTTTTTTTAGGAGCCTCTTTGGTTCTTCAGGCTTTCCCTTTCATAAACTCGAACTCAGTCCTATCTTTACCATGCACACATCATTACTTTTCTGCATTTCTGTGCCAAAGATGGGAAGGAAGCCCAGTTTCCACCGTCAACGGAACCACATTCGACTCAAGACAAAGTCACTCATGTTCAGCCCATGTCAGCAAACCCAAACTTATGTAAGTTCCCAGGGGCTTGCCTGGGTCGACCAGTCCGCACTTGCCTGCTCGGGACACGTGCCCCATCAGTACCCGCCCAGCCATAGGCTCTACTCTGAAACCAGCCGCGAGAATTTAGAAATGGCCAAGTCCTAGGCAATGACACTTCACCTCATCTTACTCTCCCCTCCACCCATAAAGCCTGATTAGGACAAGTTGCTCCTCTAGTGCTTTTGTAGATAAGAGAAGGCGTGTCTCAGGGACCAGCCCAGAAGGAATTCTTTGTCTGACTAGAACCCACTGGCTTCGGTCTGCCCTTCTCTTCCCTGTTGCTCTGAGGTTGAATCCACCACTGAGTCCGCCCTTTTCCAACCTGTTGGCCTGAAAGCAGGAAAGCTCTTTCTGAGGGACAGACATAGAAGGACCGCACTCATTTGTGGAATATAAAATAACATGATATGAGGCTGACACCCAAGAGCAGTAGACACAAGAGCCAGGAATATTTCTCCATAGCTGGAAGCCTGCCTCATGAGCTGGGGGAGAAGGCAGCTGGGATAGAGAAGGGATCAGTAAGTCAATGATGGTTGGAGGGATCGTTCGGGATGGGAGATGTGTGCTGAAAGTAGATAAAGGACCGAATGTGATAGCTTTTATATTGCAAGCCATAATGCCCAAAAGTAGAGAGAGAGTATGGGGAAATTGTCTGCCATAGAGGCAGGGGAAGGGCTGGAAAGGGGCGGGGGTATACTAGGGACATTGGTAGTGGAAAATGTGCACTGGTGGAGGGATGGGTGTTCGATCATTGTATAACTGAAACTCAATCATGATAGCTTTGTAACTCTATCTCACGGTGATTCAATTTAAAAAAATAATTTTTTAAAAAAGAAGGTTAAAGGGGGCTGGAGCGATAGCATAGCGGGTAGGGCATTTGCCTTGCACGTGGCCAACCCTGGTTCGAGTCCTAGCATCCCATACGGTCCCCTGAGCACCGCCAGGGGTAATTCCTGAGTGCACGAGCCAGGAGTGACCCCTGTGCATTGCTGGGTGTGACCCAAAAAGTAAAAAAAGAAAAGAAAAGGTTAAAAAAATAGAAAGCTGGGGCTGGAGAGATAGCACAGCGGGTAGGGCGTTTGCCTTGCACGCGGCCGACCCGAGTTCAAATCCCAGCATCCCATATGGTCCCCTGAGCACGGCCAGGGGTAATTCCTGAGTGCAGAGCCAGGAGTAACCCCTGTGCATTGCCAGGTGTGACCCAAAAAGCAAAAAAAAAAAAAAAAAATAGAAAGCTCTTCCCACCGGTTACCACATTTCTCATTTGATTGGCCTCTGGTAACAGTAGAATCAAATCTCCTTGTTTCCACCATTACTCGACTGCTTTCCCAATCAGCAAACACCCAGGCTAATTTCTTTGGCCATACTGGCTGCATAGCACAGTGGGTAAGGCATTTGCCTAGCACACAGCCGACCCAGGTTCGATTCCTCTGTCCCTCTCAGAGAGCCCAGCAAGCTACCGAGAGTATCCCACCCGCACGGCAGAGCCTGGCAAGCTACCCGAGGCATATTTGATATGCCAAAAACAGTAACAACAAGTCTCACAATGAGACAATGACTGGTGCCTGCTTGAGCGAATCGATGAGCAACGGAGGACAGTGCTACCGTGCTACTGGCTGCCGTGTACAGCTCTTCAGAGTCATTCGGCACCTGCGAGGATGATTGGATGCTTCCTCCTTGCTGACTCACTGCAGGAAAAGCTGCTAACTAGTCAGGACGTCTTTTGGCCCGTCAGTGGACTGTGGGCCATTTCCCCTGAGTACCGCTAAGTCTCCCCCATTGACTGACAGTGCAGGGCGGGTCTGCCCCTCGAAACCAGGCTTCCTCAGCCCTCTCCCCACCTCGGCCCCCTTCTGCCCTTGCTCCTTCCTGGGGGTTCCCAGTCCTATGAATAGCCCCCCAAGACTCTTGCTGTGCCTCCACCAGATTCCTCCCTAGTCTTGTCCCCCGTTTGTGTGATTTCCAACTGTGGCCTCTTTAGAATATCCTGGGAGCTCCTGGGAGGCCCTCTGGCCCCTATTTGAGCAACGCTGCTCTCACGTCCCTGCTCCAAACCTTTCCGTCATTGCCCACTGACTTCTGAGATGCCTCATACCATTCACAGATGCAATTTATTTATTGGAACATTATTCCCACATCCCTCCTTCCTTCCACCAGCTCCATCTCCAGCAACCAGTTGCCAATAAAGCTCTTTCTCAGGACCTATCACTATAAACTCTCATTGGGTTGGGCCTTGAGTGGAACTGAACCTTCACAGTTATACTCCTTCCATCCTTAGGGGTCATAATTAGGGAAGCGTTGGACCACACAGTCACCCCCAACAAGCCAATTTTCAGCCACCCTGTCCTCAAAATCATCCACTTTAAACTTAGTCGGAGACCAGAGAGCCTGCAAGATGCTCCTGACGGGGCTGGAGAGGTAGCACAGCAGGTAGGGCATTTGCCTTGCATGCGGCAGACCCAGGTTTGATTCCCAGCATCCTATATGGTCCCCCGAGCACCACCAGGAGTAATTCCTAGTGCAGAGCCAGGAGTAACCCCTCTACAATGCCAGGAGTGAACCAAAAAGCAAAAGAAAAAAAAAAAGATGCTCCTGACTGGGCCCAGCCTGATTTCCTTCTCAGGTAGTCCCACCTTCCATATGACAGTCACCCCAATATCTGCTGTGCTCTCCAAGTCTGCAGTGATCTCTCCTCCACTCACACGGGAGACCCACCTGCTTGGAATGTTGATAGGGGCACAAGAGGAACAGGCAGGGTGAAATTAGGGTTATGACCCTAAACAAAGGGACTCATCAGTATGGAATGTCACCAGAGTGCCTGATAGGTGCCACCTGATAACCCGAAGGACCTAGGTCATGCAGACCCGGACACCAGAAGATAGTCATCTCAGCATCCCCTACCCTCTTTAAATGGCCAACATTCTTGGAACATAATAGAGAAACGCTCACCCAACTTCCCATATTGTTAAAAAAAAAAAATAAAGACATAAAAAGGGAAAGATCAGGGCCGGAGCAATAGTATAGCAGGTAGGGCGTCTGCCTTGCATGAGGCTGACCTGGGTTCAATCCCTGGCATCCCATATAGTCAGTCCCCTGAGCACTGCCAGGAGTAATTCCTGAGTGCAGAGCCAGAAGTAACCCCTGAGCATCACCAGATGTGACCCAGAAAAAAAAAGGGGGGGCGGAGATTTCTACTTTTCTCTGGAATCCTTTCTCAGGGTCCAGAGTGCGTGGGGTCACTCCTGGCTCTAAACTCAGTCCTGGAGAGCTGACCATAAAGGATCCCGGGGGTCACATCTCAATCATCCACAAGCAATTTCCTCCACAGTCTAGGATTTCTGTGCTTTCCTTCCCTTCCCTTAAATAAAGTCTTTCCCAAATTTGCTTGCTTGATCTCCGGTCCATCTTGATTTCCTTCTCAGGCTGCCCACCCTCCATATCACAGTTACTCTGATGTTTACTGGGTTAGCCACGTCTGCACAGATGCCTCACACCATTCACAGATGCAATTTATTTATTGGAACATTATTCCCACATCCCTCCTTCCTTCCACCAGCTCCATCTCCAGCAACCAGTTGCCAATAAAGCTCTTTCTCAGGACCTATCACAATAATCTCTCATTGGATTGGGCCTTGAGTGGAACTGAACCTTCACAGTTATACTCCTTCCATCCTTAGGGGTCATAATTAGGGAAGCGTTGGACCACACAGTCACCCCCAACAAGCCAATTTTCAGCCACCCTGTCTTCAGAATCATCCACTTTAAACTTCATAAAGTTCCACTTCTTGGGGAGCTGGATCTTCTGTGGCCAAGAAACTTCAACTTGGCCCAGTACATGTCCCCAGTGTGGTGAGGACATAATGACTTGGCCAATGTTAGCCCTGGACACTGTGCCCTGGGTGTCCAGTTTTGATACTGGAGTTTTTGTTTCTTTGTTTGTTTCTGCTTGGTTGTCTGGTTGGTTTGGGGCCCATGCCCAGTGATGCTCAGGGCTTACTTCTGACTCTTCACTCTTGGCAATGCTCAGGGAACTATATGGAATGCCAGGGATGGAACCCAAATTGACTGCATACAAGTCAATCTGGTATGCACTACCTGCTGTACTATCACTCCATCCCCCAATCCTAGGAGTTTTGAAAGGCCCACCCCAAACCTGTCTGGAGCCTGAGAGTTCCACTGCAGAACAACATTTTGTGGGCCAGAGCCATAGTACATCAGATAGGGTATTTGCCTTGAATCAACAGACTCTGGTTCGATCCCTGGTATCCCATAAGGTTCCCCCAAGCATCACCAGGACTAATTCCCGAGTAAGCCCATGAGTATCATCGGGTGTGACCCAAAAAGCAAAAAAATTAAAAAGAACAACATCTTGTGATGAGGATAAGATGGACAGAGTGAGACTCAATTGGGACTCGAATTGGACCTGAAATCATGCCCTTAGCACAAATACAAGCAGCCTGTAGGGCATCTGGTGGGATTTGTCTGACATCCAGAGCCAGAAGACTAAGAAATTCTTCCACTTTTGCCTTCTTCTGCTCCAATCTGACATCACAGCGGAAGTGAGACTCCAGGATATGGCCAATTTATCTGATCCCAGATCTTCAGGGACACACCAAAGGGAAATGGCAAAACATTTGTAGTCTTGAGATTTGTTTTCTCATTCATTCCAAGCAATCTTTTTTGGGAGGATTGGAGGGAAATATCATCTTGTGTTTTTTTTTCTGAATAAAACCTTCTAAAATGAGATGATGAGGGCTGGAGAGATAGCACAGCGGGTAGGGCATTTGCCTTGCACATGGCCAACCCGGGTTCAATTCCCAACATCCCATATGGTCACCCAAGCACTGCCATGACTACGCCTGAGTGCATGAGCCAGGAGTAACCCCTGTGCATTGCTGGGTGTGGCCCAGAAAGCAAATAATAATAATAATAAATAAATAAATAAATAAATAAATAAATAAATAAATAAATAAATAAATAAATAAAATGAGATGACCTACAAACCCCCCCAAAGTTTACCTATAGCCCTACTTCCCTGACATAGCTGGCCCAAGTTGGACCCATCGTCTGTCCAGCAGAAATTTGGAAATGAGATTTTGTTGTTGCCAGAAATTAAGTCAGGATCTCAAAGACAGATATACATTTCTATCTTTCCATACTAGGACAACATAAATGTCATCAATGAGTGAATAGGAAAAAATGGTTTTCTATATTTATATACATGCATAAAATAAAAACATCCTGTGTTTTGATATTTCATGTATAAAGTATGTTTTTTTTTATATTTTCTTGTCCATTCATTCATTAATAGCATTTATCATTTACCTATGTCTGGTGACACTGTTGCTGTCTCTCTCTCTCTGAGTGACAGAGACAAAAACACTGGACTACTTATTCAGCTTTAAAATGAATCAAATCCTACCACTTGTGGCAACATGGATGAACCTGGACAACATTATGCCAACTAAAACAAATCAGACACGGAAAGACAAACGCCATATGGTCTCATCTCCATGTGAGACTTTCAAACTTAGGGCCTGGAGGGAAAATACAGAAATAAGCCACTTTGCTTTCAAGTGACTGTGGTTCAAACTCCATCCTGGTTCAAGTCACTGGCACCAACGTGGTCCCCTGAGCACCATCAGGGGCCACTCTTGAGATGGAGCAAATCCCAGTGATCTTGGTGGACCCCACAGGTTGCTCATGTGAGTCGGGAGGGAGAAAGAGGGTCACTTCTCCCCATCCGCCTCTGCCAGCCGGGATCCAGGCTTACTGGGTTCTTGTCTCGCCTCACAGAAAAGGACTGCAGGAGTAGACAAGCTGTGAAGTAAAACAGATTTTATTTGGAGGGTTTGAAGGGAAGGAGCGATAGCACAGCGGGTAGGACGTTTGCCTTGTACATGGTAGACCCTGGTTTGATAGCACACGGCCGACCCGGGTTCGATTCCTCTGTCCCTCTCAGAGAGCCTGGCAAGCTACCGAGAATATTCCGCCCCGCACAGCAGAGCCTGGCAAGCTACCCGTGGCGTATGCGATATGCCAAAACAGTAACAACAAGTCTCACAATGGAAACGTTACTGGTGCCCGCTTAGCAAATCAATGCTTCCTTAGCAGGTAAGGATCTAGCTGGAAAGCCTTGGATTTTTGAATTTTGAATTTTTGGTGAGTCTCAAGTTCTCATCACAGCCTTTTGTTTCCGCTTGAAGTTTCTCCTAAAGGGGTCATTCTTCCCTGGGAAAGGCGGGTTAGTGTTCTCAGGCCTGTTTCTGCATCTGCAAACGGGCCTGGCCTACAGGCAAGTGAGTAGGCAACTTCTTTAAATCTCCTATTGGTTAACAATGTAGGCCTGAAACTCAATCAAAAATATCTTTGTACGGGCTGGAGCGATAGCACAGCGTGTAGGGCATTTGCCTTGCATGCGGCCGACCCGAGTTCGATTCCCAGCATCCCATATGGTCCCCTGAGCACTGCCAGGAGTAATTCTTGAGTACAGAGCCAGGAGTAACCCCTGTGCATCGCCAAGTGTGACCCAAAAATGTGGTCGGAGGTCATGTGAGGGAAGGGTGACGTGTGCCAAATGTAGACTGCAGACTGAACACAATGGCCACTCAACACCTTTATTGCAAACCACAACACCAAATCAGAGAGAGAGAACAAAAGGGAATACCCTGCCATAGTGGCAGTGTGGGGTGGGGGGAGACGGGACTGGGGAGGGTGGGAGGGATGCTGGGTTTACTGGTGGTAGAGAATGGGCACTGGTGAAGGGATGGGCTCTCAACTTTGTATGGGGGGAACATGAGCACAAAAATGTATAAATCTGTAACTGTACCCTCACGATAATTCACTAATTAAATTTTTTTTTAAAAAAAGCAATAAATAAATAAATAAAAATATCTTTGTAAAAAAAATCTTTGTAGTGATCCAGTTTTTTAAAAATTAATAAGTAAAACGTGTAGAAAGCAGAAAATATTTTCAAAAACCTTTAGATTTTTCCTTAAAATAATAATAATAATAATAACAACTTCCTGAAAACCCAGTGCCACCCCTCTACCTGCTGCCAGAGCTGTGGCTCATTTCCACAATAATAAGAGGTTAAGTGCTACTTCCTTGTCCCCTTGACTGTTCTACTAAGAGCAGCTGGGCTCCCTAGTGAGTGGTCCTAGAGAAAGATCTAGGAGGAAGCCCTGGGGCCTTATGCAATTCCTGTGGCTAAATTGTGACCTCCCCAAAATTCCACATCTTGGAGACCTAACCCTCCCCCACCTCCCTCCCCATCTCAGAACGTCTGATTCAGAGACAGATCCCACAGGGAGCAGGATATGAAATGGAGTTGTGAAGGTGTGCCTCAAGTCAGTGTGTCCTTATAAAATGGAGGACTTTGAACCCAGGAACAGATAGACACACAGAGAGAACGTCGGTATGGACCAAGAATAAGGCACCAGCAGACTACCAGGAAATCAGCGGGAGCCAAGCACGAGGCCTTAGAACTGATGCTCCCCCGGCCCTCCGCAGGAGACAGGCCTGACAACCCCTGAACTCAGATTTCTGCCCTCCAGAGCTCTGAGGCAACGCCCCTCTGCTGCCGACACCACCCACTTTGTAGCCGTGTGTTCTGGCAGCCCTGGGAAAGCAGT
Organism: Sorex araneus; assembly: GCF_027595985.1. Taxonomy (NCBI): domain Eukaryota; kingdom Metazoa; phylum Chordata; class Mammalia; order Eulipotyphla; family Soricidae; genus Sorex; species Sorex araneus. Next base: position 154,962,881 of record NC_073307.1, on the reverse strand, counting down.
GCAATGACTGACCAAATCCTGGAAGTCCTTAGCATCACCTTCCACACAGTTACTCAAAATGAGTTACATCTCCCACTCCAGGGGAGGGGAATGAAGAGCCAGCTCTTGAGAGGAAGAAATTGTGCTGCCATAGTTGGTGAGGTTTAACCTTCCCAGCAGAGCCCGGGGAGTCTGGAGGCCACTCCCAGCAATAATCAGTCAATGGACCGATCAGTCCAATGGTCAGACCCTGGCAATACAGTCAAACCTGTTCTCCCACGCAGGCCACAGCTGGAAGTACTCAGGGGCCATTTACCGGCATGAATTGCACCCAGGGCTCAGCCCTTTGAGCCCTTTGAGCCCCAAGACAAACCACCACAGGGGCGACGGGCACAGCTCTGCAGTATTAGGATAAAGTCTGATCTTTTGTTTAAACTGGTTCCGGCTGGGTTGCGTAGTTCTACATTCAATGAACTTAAGAATTGATGTGTATGTGTTGTCGTTCTCTAATAAGGACTTGAGAATACATTTTGTTGTTTTGGTGGTTTTGGTTTTTGGGCCCCACCCAGCAGTGCTCAGGAATGACTCCTGGCTTTGCAGTCAGGAATCACTCCTGGCATGACTCAGGGGATCCGACGGGGTGCCAGGGATTGAACCCGGGTAACTGCATGCAAGGCAAATGCCCTACCTACTGTAGTACGGCTCCTCTGTCTCCAGAAATCTAGAATTGGGATATTTGTTCACTAATCCATTGATGTTACATATATCACTGTATCACTGTCATCTCGTTGCTCATCGATTTGCTCGAGCGGGCACCAGTAACGTCTCCATTTCTGAGACTTGTTGTTACTGTTTTGGCATGTTGAATACGCCACGGGTAGCTTGCCAGGCTCTGCCGTGCGGGCGAGATACTCTTGGTAGCTTGCTGGGCTCTCTGAGAGGGGCAGAGGAGTCGAACCCGGGTCGGCCACGTGCAAGGTGAACGCCCTATCACTGTGTTATATGCGTGTGAATATATATGTGTGTATATATATACTTGGATAATGTATATGTAGCACTGTAGTACTGTCATCCCGTTGTTCATCAATTTGCTCAAGCGGACACCAGTAATGTCTCCATTGTGAGACTTATTTTTACTGTACATAAAATATTATAGTTGCATAACACTCAGGAGTTTACAACAGATGTCTACTTCAGAAGCCTACAAATCAGAACATTTGGTAGAAATCAAATGAGAGAATGGAGGTAAAGTTTCCAAATATATGAAATATTATTTCCTCTAGAGGTGATTCTTTCCATAAACAACTGACACGTTCACATATTCAACAAATGGAACATGGTCTATGTTATACTCCGTTTTGAATAAAGTGCTGGAGATAGTATAAATTTGAAAGTGCCTATCCTCAAGGAATGTAGTCTTGCTTTAAATTTGCTGTCAGAATATTTGCTTCAGCAATCAGTGGATGGTTCTGCTTAAAACCACCGGCTTCTCCAACCTGAGCCCTATGTACCGATCATCCCTCTTTTCTGGGTGCTGGTGGAATGTTGGGGCCAGGAACACAGCCTTTAGAAGTGGCTGTTCTAGCAGATGGTCTGAAAAACACAGTTGTCTGAAGTTTAATTTTAATGTACTGCGAATACTTTTCCCCCTATGTGCTGCTGAGAATCTGGGCCAAAGTCAGTGAGTGGGTGAAAGGGAATAGAGAGATGGAAAACTAAAAATGACAAACAAGGGAAGCAATGATAAATTCTCGCTTGAGGGTTTATCAAGCTGACAGAGATTGCAGGGGATCATGAGGGTGTATGCAAATGATATGCAAATGTGACACCCCTACTAGCTCAAATTGTGGCAGTCCTTTTACTTTACATACTTAGAGGTGGTCACTGGGGATTTTTGGCTTTTTGGGTCACACCCAGCGATGCTCAGGGGTTACACCTGGCTCTGCACTCAGGAATTACTGAGTGGGGGCAGGGATACCAGGGAGGGCATGCAAGGCAAACACCCTACCCATTGTACTATTGCTCAGGCCCCGGTCCCTGGGAAAATTCTGCTGGGATTCACTTTCTAAATTAGTGACTGTTCACCTCACTAATGTTTTCTCTTTGATCTGTTTTTGTACTGTGATCCTCGGTGTCTTCTTCACACGACAGAGTTGGATACAAAATCTTTCAGGTTTTCTGCACCTGGCAAAGGAAAACAATAATTTACTTTGCCAGGCCAGAGCGATCGCACAGCTGACAGGATGTTTTCCTTGCACACAGCCAACCCAGGTTCGATCCCTGGCATCCCATATGGTCCCCTGAGCACCGCCAGCAGTGGAGCGCAGAGCCAGGACTAACCCCTGAGTAAAAACAATTTTTTTTTCCTTTGCCCTCAGTAAAGACACCTACCCCCAGATTAGAATGTTTCTATAATGCTTCTATATGACAACGTTATGTGTAATTTTTTTTATTTCACTGTATCACTGTCATTCCATTGTTCATTGATTTGCTCAAGTGGGCACCAGTAATGTCTTCATTTGTCCCTGTTGCGTACTAGTGTAGCCCAAAGACTCTGCTCTTTCCAGGAACACGAAGAGCATGTTGTTGTTACTGTTTTTATGTGCATGCATATTTTATATATATATATAATATATATATATAGTAACGTCTCCATTTTTGAGACTTGTTGTTACTGTTTTTGGCATGTTGAATACACCACGGGTAGCTTGCCAGGCTCTGCCGTGCAGGCGAGATACTCTTGGTAGCTTGCCGGGCTTTCCGAGAAGGGCAGAGGAATCGAACCTGGGTCAGCCACATGCAAGGTGAACACAGAAAGAAAGAAGGAAAGAAGGAAAGAAGAAAGAAAGAAAGAAAGAAAGAAAGAAAGAAAGAAAGAAAGAAAGAAAGAAAGAAAGAAAGAGAAAGAAAGAAAGAAAGAAAGAAAGAAAGAAGAGAAGGAAGGAAGGAAGGAAGGAAGGAAGGAAAGAAAGAAAGAAAGAAAGAAAGAAAGAAAGAAAGAAAGAAAGAAAGAAAGAAAGAAAGAAAGAAAGAAAGAAAGAAAGAAAGAAGAAGAAGAAAGAAAGAAAGAAGGAAAGAAGGAAAGAAAGAAAGAAAGAAAGAAAGAAAGAAAGAAAGAAAGAAAGAAAGAAAGAAAGAAAGAAAGAAAGAAAGAAAGAAAGAAAGAAAGAAAGAAAAGAAAGAAAAGAAGGAAAGAAGGAAAGAAGGAAAGAAAGAAAGAAAGAAAGAAAGAAAGAAAGAAAGAAAGAAAGAAAGAAAGAAAGAAAGAAAGAAAGAAAGAAAGAAAGAAAGAAAGAAAGAAAGAAAGAAAGAAAAGTATCATCTATCATAGAAGCAGGTTGGGCTGGAGAGGTGGGGGGTGATGGGAGGGAAAGTGGGGACATTGGTGCTAGGAAATGTACATGGTGGAGGGATGGAGTGTTGGAACTCAGTATTACTAAAGCCTATTCATTACATGAACAATGTATCCAGAGAGTACATTTCATATATATGGGCTAGAGCAATAGCACAGAAGTTGGGCTTTAGCCTTTCACTCGGCCAACCCGTGTTCGATTCCTCCCCCCCTCTCGGAGAGCCCGGCAAGCTACCGAGAGTATTGAGCCCGAGCGGCAGAGCCTGGCAAGCTACCCATTGCGTATTGGATATGCCAAAAACAGTAACAATAAGTCTCTCAATGAGAGACGTTACTGGTGCCTGCTCGAACAAATCGATGAGCAACGGGATAAATAAATAAATATATATATATATTTAAGGAAATAGGAAAAATAAACTAGTGGGAAAATTAATAATAGAGGGAGGAATGGGAAAAGGTAGGAAAAAGTAAAGATTTGTCTGACAAAATGTTGCATTTAACTGCCCATCATTCAAGGAGACCCTCAGAAATGCAGACAGTCAGAGGCCATCATTTGTGTCTTCCCCAAAGGAGTACCTGCCACAATGCTAGGAGCATATTTATGCTCCATTTATTTCTCTACTTACTTCATACTGGAGCGATAGCACAGTGGGTAGGGCATTTGCTTTGCACGCAGCCGACCCGGGTTCAATTCCTCCGTCCCTCTCAGAGAGCCCAGCAAGCTACTGAGAGTATCCTGCCCGCACAGCAGAGCCTGGCAAGCTACTCGTGACACATTCAATATGCAAAAACAGTAACAACAAGTCTCACAATGGAGACGTTACTGGTGCCTGCTCGAGCAAATCGATGAACAACAGGACGACAGTGCGACAGTGCTACTTCGGTGGTACCAGAAATTACATCCAGGCTTCACACATGCACAGCAGATACACTTCCACTGACCTCCATTCCTGGCCTCCTTCCAGTTCTTCTGCTGTTGAACTGAGCCAAACTGAATTCCATTTCTCCAAACTTACGAGTTCTATACTAGTGAAGTCCCCAGTCATGGACATTTGCTGACCACTTAGCAAAGGTATTAAAAGATGAATCACACATGACTCAATGCTCTTCTCAGTGGTCCATGGTGTCCTTCCAGAATTTGTGATCCTACATTTCCGTGGCAGTGTTTTTTTCAGGAGTATCACCCTAGCATGGTTTTGGAGGACCCAGAATCACTCCCAGTGTGACTGTTCGATCACTGTGTGGGCTGATAGGCGATGTGGTGCTTCATAGCTTCAAAAGTGCTGGGAGGACATTGGGACCAAACCCAGCAGTTCTTAGAAGGCCATGTAGTACTAGGAATCGAACTTTGAGGCCTTGCATCTACTAGGTATGTACTCCATCCCTGTCTCCCTGTCCTCTGACGATTTAGTTAGATTAGGTTAAATTGAAGTTCTGGAACTCTCAAATGTTAGGTCTTGATATAAGGAGGTTCTATTTCTAAATCTTGTAAGCTCCTATGCTTTGGCACCAATCGATTTTTCCCATTTCCAATACCCAATCATCCTTTATACTTCGTAGAAGGGAAAGGTAGTAACCCATTAGGGTCTCTGGCCTTCTACCTCTCCTGATGCATCCTTAGTCAATTTTTAGCTCGCTTTTCTATTCCTTTGACTTCCTCTAAAGCCACTTTCTTCTGTCAGTGACTCAGTAGCTATGGTATTAACTAATTCTATGCTTAATAGTCAATGAGCTTAGTAGTTACTAAGCACCACGGAATATCCTCCTATATTCTTGAACTATACTGAATACAGAACTAGCAAATATAGATCAGGTTCGAGAGCTAAACCTGCCACTTTTTAAAAATTATTTATTTTTATCGAATCACCTTGAGATACAAAGTTTCAAAGCTGTTCATGGTTGGGTTTCAATCATACGATGTTCTAATACCCGTCCCTCCACTAGTATATATTTCCCACCACCAATGTCCCCCAATGTCTCTCCCACCACCCACCACCTCCTCAGCCTGGCTCTATGGCAAGCACTTCTCTCTCCCTCTCCCACCCCTCTTCCCCCCTCTGTCTCCCTCTCTCTCTGTCTCTCTGTCTCTCCCTCTGTCTCTCCCTCCCTCCCTCTCTCTCTGTCTCTCTGTCTCTCTGTCTCTCTGTCTCTCCCTCTGTCTCTCCCTCCTTTCCTCTCTCTCTGTCTCTCTGTCTCTCCCTCTGTCTCTCCCTCTCTCTCCCTCTCTCTCCCTCTCTCTCCCTCCTCCCTCTCTCTCTCTCTCTCTCTCTCTCTCTCTCTCTCTCTCTCTTCTTTTGGGTTTATGGCTTGCAATACAGGTAATGAGAGGTTATCAAACTTTCAACACAGTTTTTATCCAGAGTGACCATTTACAACTATTATTTTATGGTGGTTCTTCCCTATCCCAACTCTGTCACACAATTAACAACTTTCTAATAAACACAAGGCAGTTAATAGCCAAAGGACAGAGGCACACCCACTGCCAAAACACTGTACAATTTCAGAAATAATGACTGTTAGTTAGGGAGGTCTGGATAAGGGGAAGTTTGCATTATATATTTAAGCCTGGGAAGCATCCATTTTGACTGGGAAGAAAGAAGACCAACTTTTACAACTTCGAAGAACAAGAATTGGAGGAGGAAAAAAAAAAAGAATTGGAGGAGGGCATCGCATGTGTGTTCTGACTGGGGAGCACAGGCACAGCCCGAACTGAAAGACATGGAGGGAAAAAAACTTTATTTATTTATTTATTTATTTATTTATT